>NW_017264824.1:0-4452 GCF_001477535.1 Pneumocystis jirovecii RU7
TAAATAGAAATGACTAAAAATAAAAAAAATAATACATACTTTTTAATAATATATACTATACTGTTCTTATGGTATATCAATTTAGCATAAATCAACATAAATACTTATGATAATATAAAAAATGCGTAAGTCATAAGAAAAATGTAAAAGTATTAAAAACGCATGAGTAAATAATAAAATATACATATAGTTGCATAAAAACAAGTTTTTTATATATTAATTTTAAAACTAGAAACAATAAACAAAACAGAAATACTATAATCTATTTGAAGACAACTAACATTATATACAAGTCACTTATTCATTTTAATCTAATAAGTATAAAAATTCTACTATTTTAAATGCTATATGTCTAAAATATCTACTTCGTTTTAATAACTTATCGTATTATTATTCATCTTTATAAAATTAAAATACCATTCAATAATTACGAGTATAAATTCCCATTATCAAAAGTATAAAAAATTTAAATAATACCAAATATAATAAATATTCATAAGAATTCCTATATATTTTTCTATTTAATAAATGAGATAAAAATTTCATTACAGAAACAAAATATCATAATAATCTAAAAATTGTCAAAATACTAAATTTTCTAAACGAAGATTGTGAAAAAATATTTTTTAATAGAAAATCATATAAAAATTTATTTATTATCAATTGAACTAAATTATCACAGAATAATTTTATTTATTAAAAATATTTAAAATTTATATTTAAAAAAATATCTCAAAGTCATGCAAATGAATAAGTTGAATTTAATTATTCCAAAGATAAAAGTATTATTTTTTTTTTTTCAAAAAAATATTTTTAATATATTCTGCCTTCAATAACATTTTAAATGCTTAAAACTTATATCAAAATGCAAATTAATATTGTATACACTATTTCATAATTTATAATAATATTTCAGAAGCTATAATAAACTAATTTAAAAATTTATCAACTTAATTTAGAATTCATGTAACATAAATAAAAAATCTTTATTTTCAAAATGCCATGTTATAAAAAAACTATTAAAGAAATATTGTTAAATAAAAATATTTTTAATTACAATTGCAATTCTTATTCAATATATATAGCAGAAAATTCAACCATCTAATCTCTAAGAGTGTTAACACTTATATTTTTTAATATCTAACATAATAAAAAACATTTTGTAAATTTTAAAATAAACTTAATTCTTCGATAACATAAAAATTTTCAAAATCCTTGAAACAAAGATTAAATAGTTGACAATATTTATATCAAACTAGAACTGCACTAAAATACATTTATTAATATTTATAGTTATACTCACTTTCAAAAAACGTTTAGCAAAGATATTTAAAATAAAAAATTACTAATCACTAAAATAAATAAGTCAATGCAAATTTTTAAAGTCGTTAATGTTCATTTTTTATATGTTCATTTATATGTTTAAAACAAATTAAATAATAAAAATAGAACTATTAGTAATCTTAAATATTTGAAAAATAAAAATCGAAACTAAAAATTAGTGCGATTATTATGTAATAAAAAAACTGAAAAATCAACAAATCTAAATAAAAAAATATATTCAAAAAGATCAAATAATATGCAAAAATTTAAAAGAAAAAACATATAAATCTAATAATTATCTAATAATTATCTAACGACTATCTAATAGTTAAATAATCAAAAATTTACAAATTCAGAAAAATATTATTGTAAATCTCACTAACATAGACTTATCGTGTACCTGAAGATCCTTGGAAGATCAAATACACTCTTAATATGCAAAAAGCTATTCAAACAAAATAAAAGTATTATTAAAATTTTTAACTAATTTTCAAGTAGTCTTCTAAATTAAATAACTTAAAAATTAGCATTTTAAAATAGATTCATAAAATAGATTCATAAAAATAAATATTTCAAAAAATATTAAAACAAATGAATATATAATATATAAAAATAGCATTATTTGTTTATTGTATATTTTAACTAATTTTCTTTCTACGAATCCCCTTTTTAATATTGCCCCTTTTTATCCGCATTTCTAAATCAATAATATAATTCAAAATTAGTTTCTTCTGTTTCTTTTTTGTTTATGTCACTTTTTGTAAAAGCATACATTCTTCTGAATTTAATTGATATAAAAACAGTTTTTTCAAAAAACGAAGATTTTTTGGGTAATATTTATTTAACTTAATTCCAACTTTAATCTTTCAGATCTTATTAATTATTCTCCACTAAATGAAGACGATTCATTATTTCCCCTTACTCATAGGAGTGCACTTTATGATCTTCGTTTAGCATATCAATTGCAAAAACTAGAACTTGAAAATCTCTGGTACAATTATAAACATGATTATTATTATGTTGCTGCTATGTTAGCTCCAGGTCGATTATCTTATTGTCAAAATGACATGACTAAAATATGTACTAATATTAAGAATATGAATGAAAGAGTTCAAGGAATTTGTACATCTAAAACAATATGTAATCATGCATACAATGAAATAATGACAAAGATAAAAAAAACAGCTCAAGAACTTTCGGACGAAAAAATAAGTGAACATGATAAGTGTAACAAATTACAAATGAGATGTTTTCTTTTCGAGCGCCATGGTATGCAGTATCTTAACGAAAAGTGTAAAAAACTTAAAGAGAGCTGTTATAATAAAGTCCGTATGGAAGTAGCAAGAACACTTCTCTATGATATTTTAAGAGGAACTTCAGGTGATTCAGGATCTTGCATAGGAAGACTAAAAAATGTATGCCAATTACTTAGTCAACAAAGCCCTGAATTGCTTACTTTGTGTATGGATTATACCAAAGTTTGCAATGAATTTATTTCATATTCTCAAGAAGAATGTAAACATTTTGGAACTCAATTTTTATCAAAACAAGAAATAATGACGGAAGAAAATTGTATAAAATGGTTAAAAATATGTTATTATGTTATCCCAGATTGCCAAAATCTCCACAGTTTATGTCGTTCATTTCGAATAGAATGTTCTGAAAAAGGCTTTTTCTATAATTCAAAAGAGCATAATTTTGATCTTTTTAAAAATCCATCTACCGATCTAGATGAAACCGATATTCAACATACCTATGAAAAATTGCATGATTTAGGTATCCATGTTACTGGATTAGAGAAATATTCAGAATTGCAAGTGGCTAACTTTTTGGTTCAAGAATATTTGGTTCAAGAATATTATCCAGGATATCTGCAATGTAAAAAAATATTTGATCAGAAATGTTCATCGATACAATATTTAGAACCCATTAAACAGATGTGCACTTCTAAGGATTCACGTAACCTCTATAACGTTTGTCATGATATGTATGCTGGAACCAGAAACTATTGCTACTCCCTTCAAAGCAAACTTAAACAAGGTATCTGGTTTTGGTGGTATCCAGATCGCCCTCTTTCAAAAGAAGAATGCAAAGAATATTTATTAGTATGTTATTTTATGCATAAAGCTATCACTTATTGGCTGAGTTATGACCTTTGCAAAGATATACGACTCGTTTGTTACCAAGCAGGTTTAGAAAGAGCAGCTAATATGGCTCTAATGAAAAAGTTGAATAGAAAATTAACATTAGAAAATAATCCTGAATCTTCAAACAATCAAAAAAACTGCGAAAAAGTTCTTATACAAGAATGCAAGCATTTTATGTATCATAGTTACTATATACTATATAGTTGTCTGCACCCAAAAGAAGCATGTAAAAATTTAACAACTTTTGTTAACAGTAACTCCAAAGATTTAGAAAAAAACTTAAAAGATACTCTCATGGATCCTGACTATGACAAGTGTAAAAAGTATAAAAAAGAATGTCATAAATTGGAGTTTTATTTTCAATCTACTAAAAAGTTATGCGGAGAACTTAATACTGCATGTAAAAATATAGATGAAGCAATACTATTAGGAGTAAATATACTTAAAAAAGGCTCAGATTTATACAATGAATCTTCTTGTCTCAAGCATCTTGCTGAACATTGTAGACAAAATAGTTCATATTCACATACAGTCTGTCGTGATAAAATAAAAACATGCAATCACATACTCAAGCGTGTTTCAGCATATTGTACACAGCTCTCACGCTATCTATCACATTATGAAGTTTCCAATAACCATATAACTCATATCAGTTATAGTCGTTGTGCTAGTTTCAAATATCACTGTAAATTGCTTAAAAGCAGTTGTCCCGGATCTTTAAACAACATATGTGCTGAAGTTGAGAAAAAGTGTAATAATACTTCAACTCAAACTAACGAACTTAATAATTTAATTAAGGCTTTTGGCGAAGGAATATCCACTCATGAAAAATGTAAGAAAAAATTACATAAAATATGTGAAAATTCTACTACAAAACAAAAAATGAATATATCATGCACTAATATTAATAATACATGCAAGCATCTAATAGACCATTTAGGAAAAATATGTCATGGACTTGCATTGAAAATTTTTAAATTTT
>NW_017264825.1:0-4139 GCF_001477535.1 Pneumocystis jirovecii RU7
GAATAAAATTTCAAATATCAAATAAAAAATTTTTAAATTAAAACTTATTTTTAATTCTAATTAAAAAAATTATATTTAAGCTAATAAAAAACATTTCCTAATAAACGTTTAAGAAATGTATAAACAGAATTTAGAAGAAAGCATGTATGTTTAGATAAGCAAGTAAAATGACAAGAACTGCAAAATAAATTAGAAATAGTCTCTTCTGTGTCAACTGTGTCAATTTAGATTGAATTTTTTTTAAAAACTCTTTTTTCTATATAATTAACCTATATTTTTCACTAAGCCATTTTCTTACTAGCCATGCTTTTTATATTATATTTTCTATTCGTTTTTGCGTTATCTATATTTACTCCTGATTTACTCCATACTACTTTAGAGACATTTGAACATAAATAAAACTATAAAACATATTCTAAAATTAACCATTATTGTGTATTTTACTCCTAATTTTATTTATTTTAAAATGTATACTTTTAATTCCAAAAAAATTCAAATGAATGGATAAATATTTATATAATTGTTGTCATTTCTAAAAAGAACATTTAAAAAGAATATTTAGAATAATAACTTGTAGAATAGAATAATCTATATTACAGTAATATCTAAAAATTTGACTGTATGAAAAGCCAAAAATATAAAATTAAAAATGATTTATGAAAAATATAAAAAATGTAAACTAAAAATTAATCACAAAAACAAATGTTTGAGATATTTATAAATTCAAAAAATTATAAATATTTTTTAAAAAAATATGTCTTATACATCAAAAACTAAAGAGAATTAAATTTTTTAAGGTTGATGAATATAAAATTCTTTTTAAATTCCAAAAAAATTAAAAAACAAGAAAATTTAAAACAAAAATTAAAAAAGTTAAAGCCAATAAAGCAATTTGCTGGAATTTACTAATATTAGAAGTATACAAAACTTGTACGAAATAAAAAAATAAAAATCCTAAACCAAAAATTGAAACACACAAAGGTACAAATAAATTTTAAAAGCCATAATAATTATTATTTAAAAAGCATTTTTACAATTTGAATTACTCTAGAATAGGAAAAATCAACAAAAAATGAACAAAAGGTTAAAAAAAACAAAAAAATACCATATAAATAATTTAAAATTTATATTTCAACTCTAAAACCAAAAATAAAAAATAAAAATGAATAAATTTATGAAATAGCTTTAAATAAAAAATAAAAAGTGAAAATCTTGACTATATTTTCAAGTTTTTTAGAAGCACTCGGAAAGTTAAATTCAAAAAATAAGACAAATGTAGAAAAAATCAAGACAATATTATTTATATCTATAAAAATGAAGTAAAAGATAGAGAATAATAATAAAGAGAGTATTAGAAAGTAAAAATCATAAAAAATATTAATAAAATTGTTATTTAAAATCTTTATTAAAAATATTTTTTTGTGAGAATTTACATATTAATATTAAAAATTAAAAACTCAACGAGAGTCAAAATATCTAAGTACAATACAGTACAATTCAAAATGGTACATATTTGCCTATTTATTTATTGTATTTTATTATTATCGTTTATCGCTATTTTTTAACTGAGAACGATATTTTTCGATGTCAAATGTGAAGCACTTTTTACAAAAATTATTATTTGTTACCATTATAGATGAAAGCATTTGCATTAGCCGGCTTTCTTGGCATAGCGTATGCTTTTTCAAAAAACATTGGTATTATATTTTATTTTTTCGGATTTTTAACTTTTTAGAATCTATTTATAAAGAATCTTTAAATCCATTACAAAATCCACCACAAAATCCACCACAAAATCCGTCACAAAATCCATTATTGTATATAACGTACAAAAACCTTTAAATAATACTAGAATTTGTAAAATTAACAAATTATTTATTTAGTGAAGGAAATATTTTTGCCTTAATTCTAAAAAATGCAATGAATACTGAATGTAAAGCAAGGCTAAGAAAATACTGTGAAAATTTAAGAAATATGACTCAAATTCTAGAAAGCTCCTTCCGTGTATTAAAAGAACTATGCGAAGAAAAAAAACTAGATGAAAAGTGCGATACTTTAAAAAAAACTATTACAGAAAAATGTACTATACTTAAACAAAGTTTAAAAAGTATCCGAAGTGAACCGTCCATAAGTTCTTATTGTTTGTATGAAAAAGAATGTATGCGTATAGAAGAAGCATGTCCAATAGAAGTTAATGAAGAATGCAATTATTTAAGAACATCATGTAGAAGAGAAAGAAGAGATAATCTGAAAACAGAATTTCTTTTAAGAGTCTTATCTGGCAATTTGAAAACTCAAGAAGAGTGTGAGAAAATAATTGACAAAAAATGTCTTGCATTCATGGGAGAAAGTGATGAATTGATGGAGTTTTGTTTAATTCCTTTTAATAGGTGTAACGAACTTGTAAAATTAATAAAAGAAAAGTGTAGTGATTTAGAATTTAAAACAAAATTTTTTATCGAAAACAATAAAATATCAAAAGAAGAATGCACTTCATTATTTGAGGAATGCAACTTTCATGAATCAGATTGCGATGGTATTCAAAATATGTGTAAAGAAATAAAAAAAAGATGTGAGAATAAAGTAAAATACGAAGATTTTTCTTTACCATTTAACCCAATAGGAAAAGAAATTATATTAATAGAAAAAGTTAGAAAAGAAAAATTATTCAAAGACGAAATTGGAAAACCAGGGATAAAAGATACAATTGATCTTTTAATATTATTATCAAATAATTATTTAAATAGCTGCAAAACTAATATTGAAAAATGTTATAAACTTTGTAGCCTTTTACCTCAATTAGAGGATTTATATGACAACACTAAGAAGAAAATGGATGAAAGCAAAAAAGAAATATGCGATACCTTAGAAAGAAGCTTGAAACCTAAATGCAAATCTTTTAAATCAAAATTATATGATTTATCACTATCAGATACTAACGAAGACAATAAAGATGCTACACTTATAGGATGGACCAAGCAATCTACTAACTTTAATGAAAAGCTTTGCATAGATTTAGAATCAGAATGTTTTTATTTAAGGAAATCTTGTAATAATGCGGGTATTAAAATGTCTAATGCATGTATCAATGTAGAATCAACATGTTTAAAAACACGACTTTTCAGAAGAGAATATCAACTATTTCAGGGTACATTAAAAGGAAAACTGCATAATTTAACAAAGAATTCACTTAAAACGTGCATAGATGAACTATGGACTCTATGTGAGAAAATAATTAGCAGTAATAATCCTATATTAATAGATCTTTGTTTACACCCATGGGATACTTGTAAGGAGCTTGCAAATGATATCGAAAGGCAGAGTAGATGGCTTAGAAACGGTCTGGATTGGAAAAGGGATTTTCCAGATGAAGAAGACTGCAAAAAACTAAAAGAGAAATGTGAAGTGTTAGGACATGATTCAAAAATGAACGACTTGCCATGTTTTACACTGAAAGAACGATGTAATCATTTGGAAAATGCTAAGGAATTCGAGGAAATTTTGTTAGAAGAAAAAGTAGAAAATTTAGGCAATTTAGATACATGTATAAAAAAAGTTTCAGAAAAATGTAATAAATGGTCTAAAAAAAAGAGAACAAGATTTATTTTTTCGTGTATACAATTAGTCACTACATGTCAAATCATTACTAGAGACATTAAATCTAAATGTTCTGTATTAGAAAAGAATATAGATATTGAAGACGTTCTAAATCAAGTGAAGAATGATAATGCAAGCGTAAAGGGCCCTACATGTGATTTATGGGAGCCTTATTGTGATAAGTTTATGTTGAGCTGTGAAAAACTTGTACGAAATAATGGAAAGAATGGAAAATGCGAAGAACTGAAGGAGAGCTGTAAATCGTATCGTAAAACACAAGAACAAGAAATGAAACTTATGTATGAATTAAGAGGAAGTCTCAATAGCGAAAATAAATGTGAATCAACCCTCAATAAACACTGTTTGCATTGGAATAAAACGAAAAATAATACATTCAATAATTTCTGTAATAATAACACTAATACCAAAAATAATATAACTAAAAGTAAACTGTGTGAAAAATTACTAAAACATGTAAAGGAAAGATGTACAAAATTGTTGACAAAATTAAATGACATGGCAACAGAAATAGAAAAAAGCAT
>NW_017264826.1:0-4130 GCF_001477535.1 Pneumocystis jirovecii RU7
CCCTAAAAAAATCAAGGTATTGACTTAATGTATAAAAATAATGAAATAAAAATTCAAAAAAAAATATTTTTATTAATTATATTATTTTTAATAAAATAAAAAGAATTAAAATGTTCTAATTTTAACTTTAAACTAATTTAGAAATCAATATTTTAAATAAATCCATAAAAATAAGTATCTTACTAAAATAAATAATAATACTATAAAAATACTATCATTTGTTATTTATATGTTATCTAATGATAAATCATTTTTTTAATACGCTATATTTTTATTCACACTTTTAAATTAATATTATAATTGAATTTTTTTTTCATTTTTCATTTAATAAATCTTTTCTTTTTATATTTTATTTTTTACTTATTCATTTTTACATTTATCCTGCATTTATTTCTAATTTAGTCATATTTAGCCTAGAGAACACTTAGACAAACATAAAGTTAATCAAATAATCATAATTATGTGTTTTATATGTGACATTACTTAAAGTATAAATATATATATTTTAATTGTGGAAAATATTTTGAAAAATATTTATCAATATATAATAATGATGATTTAAGAAAAACCTTAATAAAAATATCAAAAACGAAAATTTATAAAACGAAATAGTTTATTTTGTAATATTTTAGATTTTAACTTTAAAAAAGGCAAAAATATAAAATATAAAATATTTTATAATAAAAATATTTATAAATCTAAAATCATTAATATTTTTAAATAAAATTAAATATCTTAAAATTTATTATTAAAGTATATAAAAGAACAAAGAATTTGGAAAACTAAAATATCTAAATTTCAAAAACAATCATATGAAAATATAACAACTTAGAAATAAAAGACTAAAAATATCATAATTTAAATAATAACTATTATTTTTTAAAACTAATAAAGACAATGTAAACTTCATTGATACTAAAAACACTCAAAACGTATATAAATAGTTAAAAACAAAAATATTAAAATTAAGAATTAAAAAAACACTTAAAAATATCAATAAATTTCAAAAGAAATAATTATTATTACTTAAGAAATGTTTTTATGATTTAGATTATTTTAAAATAAAAATTGATAAAATTATTTTTTAATTATTTTCTTTATATTTCGTTCAAATACACAATATTTTTAAAAAAGTCATTATTTATTACCATTATAAATGAAAGTATTTATGTTAATTGTTTCTCTTGGTATATCATATGTTTTTTCAGAAAATATTGGTATTTATTTTTTCTTTTTTTGTTTTTAATTTTTTTTAGAATTTATATATAAAAAATCTATTTTATCAGATTTAATAAGGTATAAAAACTTTCAAATAGTGTTGAAAAATGTATAATTAATGCATTTCTATATAGTGAAGAAAAATTTTTTGCTTTGATTTTAAAAGAAAATGCATTAAACGATCAATGTCAAATAAAACTAAAGGAATATTGTAAAAATTTGGAAGACATGAATTTGAACCCGAAAAATCTACATTATTTATTGAAAAAACCATGTGAAGAGATGAAAATAAAAGAAACGTGCGATAATTTAAAAAGCAAGATTAAACAGACATGTACAACATATGAGAAAGTTTTTGAAAGTATAATAAAAGAATCATTTTTAAGGCAACAAAGTTGTCTATTAGAAGATAACTGTATGTTTTTAGAAGGGGCATGTCCAATGGAATTTAGACAAAAATGCAACAAATTAAGAGAAAGATGTAGAAAAAAAAAACAAAATGAAATAACAGAAAAAATTCTTTTAAGAATATTAAGCAAAAATTTAAAAAACAAAGAAACTTGTGAAAAAGTTATTAATGAAAAATGTCTTTTACTAGTGGAAGAAAGTAATGAACTAATGGAATTTTGTTTAAATTCTTCAGACAGATGTCAAAAACTTATAAATATGATGAATACTCAATGCTCTAATCTTGAAAGTGATATTAGCTTTTTATTTACACACAATGACACCCTAAAAACACAATGTAGTTCATTACTTGAAAAATGTTATTTTTATGAGGCAAATTGTGATGATAATATTCAGACTAACTGTGAAAAATTAAAGAAAAAATGCGAAAAGCAGACAAAATATACACTATTAAATTTAACATTTAATCCAATAAAAAACATTGCACTAATGGAAAAGATAGGAAAAGAAGAATTATTTGGAGATGAAATTAGAAAGCCAAAAATAAAGGATACGATTGATCTTTTAATATTAATAACAAATAGTAGTTTGAAAGAATGTAAAACTCGTCTTAATAAGTGTTATGAATTTTGCAACCTTTTGCCTCAATTAAAATATTTATATGATAATATTACAAAAGAAATGAGTAAAAATAAAGAAGAAATATGTACTACCCTAAAAAGTAAATTGAAACTTAGATGTAATGCTTTTAAATTAAAATTGGCTGACTTATCATTGTCAAATACCACTAAAGACTATGAAGAAGCTGCATTATTAGGATGGTTCGAGCAATTTACAACCCTTGATGATCGACTCTGCGCAAATTTGGAATCGAGATGCTTCTATTTACAGAAACCTTGTAATTCAGAAAATATTAAACTTGATAATGCATGCAGTAATGCAAAATTAGCATGTTTAAAGATGCGGGTTTTTAGAAAGGAATATCAACTATTAGAAACCAATTTAAGGGGAAAACTACATAACTTAACGATTAAAAGTTCGCTTAAAACATGCGTAAATGAACTATTTAATTTGTGTAAAAAAGAAACTAATATTAAAAAACCAGTATTAATAAACTTATGTTTACAACCATGGGATACTTGTAAGGAACTTGCAAATGATATAGAAAAACAAAGTAAGAGGCTTAGAAACGATCTGGATCAAAAAAGGGATTTTCCGGATAAAGAGGACTGCAAAAAACTAAAAGAGAAATGTGAAGTGTTAGGACATGATTCAAAAACGAACGACTTACCATGTTTTACACTGAAAGGGCGATGTGATCATTTGGAAAATGCTAAGGAATTAGAGGAAATTTTGTTAGAAGAAAAAGTAGAAAATTTAGGCAATTTAGATACATGTATAAAAAAAGTTTCAGAAAAATGTAATAAATGGTCTAAAAAAAAGAGAACAAGATTTATTTTTTCGTGTATACAATTAGTCACTACTTGTCAAATCATTACTAGAGACATTAAATCTAAATGTTCTGTATTAGAAAGGAACATAGATATTGAAGACGTTCTAGATCAAGTGAAGAGTGATGATGCAGACATAAAGGGTCCTACATGTGATTTATGGGAGCCTTATTGTGATAAGTTTATGTTGAGCTGTGAAATACTTGTACAAAATAATGGAAAGAATGGAAAGTGCAAAGAACTAAAGGAGAGCTGTGAACCCTATCGTAGAATACAAGAACAAGAAATGAAACTTATGTATGAATTAAGAGGAGGTCTCAATAGCGAAAATAAATGTAAATCAACCCTTAATGAACACTGTTTGCATTGGGATAAAACGAAAAATGATACATTCAAGAATTTCTGCAACAATAACACTGATACCAAAAATAATACAACTAAAAATGAACTGTGCAAGAAATTACTAAAATATGTAAAGGAAAGATGTACAAAATTATTGGCAAAATTAAATGGCATGGCAACGGAAATAGAAGAAAATGTAAAGATTGTTGAAAAATTGAACGAAGCAGCGAAAAAAGCACTAAAGAATACAAATCTTATTTTAACTTCAAGCAAACAAAAAACAGATCCTAACATAAATAACGCAACATTAATTCTAGCTTATAATGCAAATGCTTACAGAAATATAAATTTAAAAACAGATGTAACTTTGAAAAATCAATCAAGGTATTTGGAACAAAAGGAGACAAAAGTGAATATTACAGAAAAAGAAGTTGAAGCGTTTGATGTAGCAGCAGAAGCATTAAAGGTTTATACAGAAGTCAAAGCAGAGTGCAAAGGTCTGCAATTAGAATGTGAATTTAAGGAAGATTGTTCTGAATACAAAGATGTATGCAAGAAAATTGAAGATGCATGCAATAAATTAAAGTCACTGGAAATCAAGTCTTCAGAAACAAAAACAATTAATCAAACTATAAAGACCATCATTACAAAAACCGAGACAAATACAACACAAAAAACACTGACGACAGGAGAACAATGTATGTCGATTTC
>NW_017264827.1:0-3974 GCF_001477535.1 Pneumocystis jirovecii RU7
TTCAAATGCTAAATATCTGAAAAATGAACAAAAACATCTAGTTTTAAGAATATTTAATATATCATAAAAAATAAATTATTATAAAAAAACCTGAATAACGTAAAATTCTTAAAAAAGGATTGAAAAAAATCTTAAATAAAAAAATTTAAAATAAAAATTAAATTTTTTTAAAGCTAATTAAAACAATTTATCAGTAAATGCATATAAAAAATTATATAAATAAAAAAATAAAAAAATAAAAAAATTAAAATTATTAATAAAATACGTAGACATTAATAAATTTAAGAAAGAATAATCATTATTTAAAAAATATTTTTATAATTTCAATTCTAAGACAAAAAATCTGCAAAAAATTTAGGAGAAATACAAAATCTTATTTATATAGTTTTAAATTCACATTTTGACTTAATAAAACAAAATATAAAAAGTGAATAAAAAATAATTAGCAAAAATCTTAAATCATATTTCTAAAATCATATTTTTAAGAAAAATAATATAAAAAAAAATTAAACAAAATCAAATTTAAAAAATAAAACCAAAATAGATAAAATGAAAATTAATAATAAGAACGCAAGAAAAAATAAAATAATAAAAAATACAGAAATAGGAATTATAAAAAGTATTACTAATAAAATTATATCATTTAAAATATTTAATATATTTTAAGAATATATTTTTATGAAAATTTATAGATTTAAAAGTAAAAACTAGATGAAAAATAAAACATGTAAATATAATACAAAATATAATACAAAACAATACCTATCTATTTATCGCATATCGGTTATTAATATTATCGTTTATCGTTATTTTTTACTGAGAACGATATTTTTTCGATGTCAAATATGAACCATTTTTTATAAAAATTATTTGTTATCATTATAGATGAAAACATTTGCGTTAGCTAGTTTTCTTGGTATAGCGTATGCTTTCTCAAAAAACATTGGTATTATATGTATTATATTTTATTTTTTCACATTTTTAACTTTTTTTTAGAATTCATTCATAAAAGATCTGCATCAGATCCATCACAAGATCCATCACAAAATCCATTAGACTTACCATCCGATTTATCATTAGATTCATTAAGGTATAGAAAATTTTAAGCAGCAACAAAACATACAAAACTAACATTTTTATGCAGCGAAGAAAAAGTTTTATCTTTGATTCTAGGAAAAAACGCAGAATTTGGATGTGAGAAAAAACTGGAAGAGTACTGCAAGGATTTGGAAGGTCTGGCCTTGGAGCCAAAGAACGTGCATCCTACATTAGAAGGATTTTGTAAAAATGTAAAACAGGAATGCAACGATCTTAAAACTCAAATTGATACTCTCTCGAGTAATGCTAATGAATTTCTTATGAATATTATTAAGAATATTTCAAATGGGGTACTTTTAGGAAAAACCCGTTGCAACTATGCTCATATCCAATGCGTGATTTTCCGAGAATTTCATGGTTTTTCTTCTATATGCGATGAGATAATTAAAGAATGTTCTCGTACAATAGGAGGAAATCTAACTTATGATATTCTTTTAAGGGCTCTTACCGAAAATTTAAAAAATAGTTCTATTTGTGAAACAAAAATTAAAGAATCTTGCTCAAAACTGAATAAAGAAGATTATCATTTAATGTTACATTGCTATAAATATGGTCATACGTGCACTGTTCTTCTTAATAAAACAAAAGACAACTGTGATTCTTTTAAAAATTTCAAAAATACATTGAAAAATTCTAATAAATTGAAAGATAACTGTTATCCTTTACTCAGGAAATGTTATTTCTACTCATCAAACTGTGAAAATGGCGAGGTACAGGATTGTATGGAGCTTAAAAAACGTTGCGAAGGAGAAAATATCACATACCCCCCCCCCTCCCACAATCTTCCTTTTAACCCATTAAACTTTCCACCTACATTGCAGGAAAAAATAGGTCTTCAGGAGTTTCACACAGAAGCGTTAACTCTTGGTGTTTTCCTTGAGAAATCCTTGTCGACAAAGTTTTCTCATTTTTTATTATTCTCAAAACATTATACTGTAGACACTGCAGGTAATTTAGACATTACAGAGTTATGCACTAAATCTCTGGAAAACTGTGCTTCTTTTGAATACTTAACAGAAGAACTAAGAAACATTTGCAAAAAAACTGACAAAAATAAAGCATGCAAAGAATTAAACGATGAACTAAAAAAAGAATACATGTCTCTCAAATTAGTTCTCTATAACAAAAAGCTTTCCAACGTAAGCGATACTACTGACTCTAAACCGTACTCATGGGACGAACTACCAGGAACAATTTCAAAGGAAGACTGTATAAATCTTGGTCAGAAATGCCATTATATGGACCCATATTCTAATAATACTCTTTACAATGCTTGTAGGAATCTAGGGCTAGAGTGTTTTAAATCGGCGATTTATGGACTGGCAAATGACGTGTTGGAGGAAGGGTTGTTTGGATTACTTCACAACTTAGATCCAAAAAGAACTAAAGAGTGTATAGCCAAACTAGTAGAAAGGTGCCAGGTAGTCAGAAACAATAGTATAGTTATACTCTCAATGTGTTTAAAGCCAAGAGAAACATGCGAAGCACTTGCAAAAGATGTTAAACTCAAAAGTCACCATCTGCGACGTATTTTAGATAAAGCAAGAGATTATCCCCGAGAAAAGGATTGTCTCGTTCTGGAGAAACAGTGTGAAGACCTGACAAAGGATTTTGAAGAGCTTAATGGTCCTTGCGCTACGCTAAAGAGGAATTGTGCTCATTTGAGGAACACAAAAGAAGTAAAAGACAATTTGTTGAGTAAAAATACAGATATTTTGGCAAACGTCGATAATTGTACAACATATTTAAATAAAAAGTGTCCTCGGTGGTTTAGGAGGGAAATAAATCCATTCAATCTTACATGTGTAGCACATCATAAATCATGCGTTATAATGATTGAAGACGTGCAAAATCATTGTTTGGCATTTAAGGAAAATATGGAAAGTCACAATATCATTGAGGAGTCAAAAGACAATAAAAAAAAGGATGATATTTGTTTTCTTTGGAGTGGATACTGCGATATGCTTACGGGCAATTGTCCTGATAAACTGAGACAAGGCAATAAAGGCGAAGATGGTCTTTGTGTGAGTCTCAAAAAGAACTGTAAGACGTTTCGTGAAAAATTGCCTCTATTAAAAGCCCTCATGTACAATATAAAAGGTTCTTTAAAAGAAAAAAATACTTGCATTAATAAACTAAATGATTATTGTACAAAATCAGCACACTCAAACAAGACTCTTGAAGATTCATGTAAAGAATATAATAAAGATAAAAACACAAAAAGTGAAACTTGTGAAAAACTTATTAGCTGGATGAAAATATTATGCAATGCCTTACCAGTCAAACTGGATAAAGCTGCTAAAGATTTGGAAAATAGAGCAAATGAATTTAAAAAAACCAAGCAAGAAATTGAAAAAGCCATTAATGATTCTGGTTTATTCTTGGCCATTTCTCAAACAGCAGATGGGAAGCAAAATCATCATCTTCACAGCAATAACACGGCTTATGTTAGACTTGTACGTCGCGAAGATGCCCTATATATAGAGCCATCACTGCGTCAAGGGTTAGCGTTTGATCTGGTGTCTTTACTTGTAGAGTTGTATTTAGAAGCCAAGGGCATCTGTGATCATTTTATCCAAGAGTGTGTCTTTGAAGATGACTGTCCTAAGTTTAAAGATTCATGTGACAAAATACGTAAGTCTTGCAAGGAATTTGTGTTGCCTGATGCCAAGCCTCATGTAACAACGTCTATATCAACAACGACGCTTACAGAGTCAACAACTGTAACGGATACTCAGTCAAAATCTACTGCAGCAACTACAATCATGGAAGGAAAGTGTGTTGCGCTTCATTCAAAGACCACGTGGGTAACAAGCAAATCAACATCTACAAAAACAACTACAACTACATCAGTAACAACACTGACACAAAAATGC
>NW_017264828.1:0-3872 GCF_001477535.1 Pneumocystis jirovecii RU7
ATATATATAATTATAATAAAAACCATTCTTATTAAATTTATAAAATTAAAATTAGTCTTAAAAATGGAAATTAAAATCTAAATTAAATAATTTACTAGCAAATTATTAATATTGCGTTATATATATAATACTAATTTATTTCAAATCTTGTAAACAAATAATCTAATATAATTTTTAGTTATTAATGTTTCTTATACATTTAAAGTTAGTGTTACGCGTAGTACGCGTAGTAACCCTAAATATCTAAAAACAAAAATCGACAAATCTTAAAAATTAATACATTCTTCACGAAAAAAATTTTAAAAACAAATCCTTTTATTATTATAATATTTTAAATAACATAAACTATTAAAAATTTTCTAAATAACCTTCTAAACTAGGCAACTTAGAAATTAATATTTTAAAATAGATTATTAAAAATAGAACAAAAGGCATATTGGAAACTATTGAAGTAAATAATTAAGTTATAGATATATAAGAATAATATTTTTTATTTTTTAACTAATATATTAGTAAATAATTTTTTTGATATCATAACTTTTTATCTATTTTCAAATCAATTGTATATTAAAAAATAAGATAAATTCATTTATTATTTTTTATTTTTTTTATGCAATTATTTTTAGGAACGTGTATTTTTTTAATCTTTATTAGTATAAAAAGAATTTTTTCAGAAGAGGAGGGTTTTTTAAGTAACTTTTGTTTTTTTTTTTTCTTAGTTTTAATTTTTTAGACCTTATCAATGATTATTCTCCATTATATGAAGATGATCCATTGCTTTCCTCTATACTTAAGAGTGATGGGTACCATGTTCAATTATATAAACAATTAGAATGGATAGAACATGAAAATTTAAGGCAGAATTATATAGATAACTACTATTATTTAGCTACTATATTAGATGACTACAATGATTTATATCGTTATTGTGAAGTTAAATTAAAGGAAGCTTGCATTAGTATAGAAGACGTAAATAAAAGATTCCAAGAAATTTGTAGAAACCCTAAAGCATCATGCAAGGATGCATACTATAAAATTACCAAAAAAGCAAAAGAAATAGCTACTAGCTTTTCAAATAAAGAAACAAATAAACGTGATCAATGTAGTAAATTACAAGTTAAATGCTTTTTCCTAGAACATCATGGTTCAAGGTATATTGGTACTAAATGTGCTACATTAAAAGAGTATTGCTACAATAAAGTCCGTATGGGAGTGACTGAAGTAATTGTTTATGATTTTCTGAGAGGAACTTCAAATGATTTAAAGACTTGTACAAGGAAACTTCAAAATGAATGTCAATTAATTAATCAACGAAGTCCCGAATTATTCGATTTGTGTGTCAATGTTGACACTGTTTGTAACAAATTTATTTCAAAATCTAAAGAGGAATGTCAAAGTTCTCAAGCTTTATTTCCATTAAAACAAATTTCAGAAGAAAAATGTAAGACTTTATTAGAAAAATGCTATTCTATTCTTTCAGAGTGTCCAGCTCTTCATTCGCAATGTCGTTCATTAAAAATGGATTGTGCAGAAAAAGGCTTTTTTTATGATATTTCGGAAAATTATAATTTTAATCTTCTTGAAAACCCGTCTACTCATATGAACAAAAATGGTGTTGAATATGCGTATGGAAAATTATATAATTCAGGTATACATGTTACCAAAATACAGAATCTTTCAGATTTACTAATTGCCAATTTTTTGACAAATAAAACAACAGGAGCTGACAGATATTGTAAAAAAGTGTTGGGTGAAAAATGTTCTTCGATAAATTATTTAAGCTACATCAAGCCTATGTGCACTGCATCTTCGAATAGTGAATATAAAATTTGTAAAAGAATAGATTGCGAAACCGAAAATTATTCTTATTCACTTTTAAAAAAGTTTGAAGAAAGCAATCAATTTTTGAAGTATTCAGATCGTCCTCTTTCAAAAACCGAATGTGAAGAATATCTTTCAATATGTTATTTTATTGGTAAATATTTTCATTACTGGACGAATTACGATACTTGTAAATATGTACGAGTTGTTTGTTATCAAGAAGATTTAGATGCAGCTACAAATATGATTTTAATAAAAAAGTTGAGTGGAAAGCTTAAATTGAAAAGAGATGATCAAGGAATCATGGCTTTATATCAAGCTATGAGAGATTGTAAAAATGCTCTTTTAGAAGAATGTGGCGATTTTATGTATCATAGTTATTCTATACTATATAAATGTTTACGTCCAAAAGAAACATGCAGAAATTTAACAGATCTTCTTGATAAAAACAGCGAAAGATTAGATGAAAATTTAAAAGCGGCAATCCTAAATCCTGAATATACTACGTGTAGAAACCTAAAAGAAGAATGTAATGAATTAGGGTCATATTTTGGATATACCTTGATGTTATGCAAAATTTTCAAAAAAATGTGTGAAAATGTAGATAAGTTAATAGAATTCAAATTAAATACACTTAAAGAAAAAAATTCAGTTTTAAAAAATAACGTTACTTGTTTGAATTATCTCGACAATTATTGTTCGGAAAATGTCTCAAGTCACATATGTACTAATAAAAATAAATCATGTACACAAATGTTAGATCAAATTTCGACACACTGCGAACAGTTACCTTTTTATTTATCGTATTACAAATCTTCTAATGGTCAAATAACTCATATAAATTATGGTCGTTGTTCTCAATTCCTTAGTTACTGTGGAATGCTCAAAGAAATTTGTCCTAATTTAAGTAATATATGTTCTCAAGTCGAACAATCATGTAACAAAATTTCAACTGAAAAGAAAAACATTATCTCTTTGATCAAAGTCGTTGGCGAAGAAATATCTAATCATAGTAAATGTGAAAAAAAGTTACGTGAAGTATGCAGAAATACTACTATGAAAGAAAAAATGAATGAGCTATGTACTAAAGTTAATGATACATGCAAAATTTTGGAATTACATTTAAAAAAAATATGTGATCAGCTTACATTAAAAATCTTTAAATTTTTGTTTACTAATTCTAAATCTGAAATAGAATGTCAAAAATTAACACCTTTATGTTCATCTATAGCATCTTCTTGCAATGAAACGAATGTTAAAATTCTTCCTTTATGTCATAACTTTACTAGTGTATGCAAATTACTTGAACCGCCAAAACCACCAGCACCACCAGCACCATCAGAGCCATCAGAATCACCAGAAACACCAGAAACACCATCAGAGCCAGTACCAAAACCACCGGAACCAGAGACACCACCAGAACCACCAGCACCAGAGACGCCATCAGAACCAGCACCAAAACCACCAGAACCACCAGCACCAGAGACGCCATCAGAACCAGCACCAAAACCACCAGAATCATCAACACCAGAGACTCCATCAGAACCACCAGAATCACCAGAATTGCCAGAGCCAAAACCAACACTGACAAATTCAACTGCAATATTAACAAGTACACAATTGTTAACGATATGTTTACCAACTACATCAGCTACGCATTCATCAGCTACGCATTCATCAGTTACACGTTCATCAACTACACGTTCAACTACACGTTCATTAAGGCCTAAACCAACGACATCCTCTGACGATAGACATACAATAGGCTTTGGAATTAGATCAAGAAAATTAAGGGGAACAGAGTTAATCTGGATGGTTGCAGGAACAATACTGGGAATGTGGATAATTGTTTAAAATTAGAACAATATTTATTTATTAGTATTTATTAGTATTTTCATGAAATGTTTTGGATAATTATATAGCTAATACTCATTTATAAGAATGAAAAAATTATTTGAATATTTTTATGAAATAAATTAAAGAATTATAGTTAAATACATTCAATGCATTTATTCTACTATTTTTGAAAATTATTTTTTTTTTCTAAAAAA
>NW_017264829.1:0-3841 GCF_001477535.1 Pneumocystis jirovecii RU7
TACGCTAATGGAAACTCAAACTCAACCACACACCACAGCGCAAACCCACCCCCGTCAGGCACAGCTTGGCGCGGGCGGTGGCGCGGGCGGTTAAGCGGCAGGCACAAAGTACATCAGGAGAAGATGAGGAGGAAGTGCGTCTTTTGGCTTTAATTGCAAAAGAAGATGCTAAAGATGAAGGGAAATGTAAAGAAAAATTGGGTAAATACTGCCAAGCACTACATAATGCAACAATAAAAGCGGAACAAGTATATGAAAAACTTAAAAGCTTTTGTGAAAACGGAAAAACAGAAGGAAAATGCACCAAATTAAAGAACAAAGTTCAGGAAAAATGCAACACATTTAAAACAAATCTTGAAACAGCAGTTGGAAAAGGAATTTTAAAACTGACGGATGGCGATTGTAAAGAGAATGAACGACAGTGCCTATTTTTGGAGGGAGCATGTCCAACAGAGCTTAAAGATAAATGTAATGAACTGAGGAATAAATGTTATCAAAAAAAACGAGATGAAATAGCGGAAAAAGTTCTTTTAAGAGCACTTAAAGGAAGTCTTGAAAATGAAGATAAGTGTAAAGGGAAAATTAAAGATGTTTGTCTTGAGTTGTCTGAAGAAAGTGATGAGTTAATGCAAAAGTGTTTCGACACAGGCTCTCTATGCAAATCTTTAGTAAATGCAGTAGGAGAAAAGTGTAAATCTTTGAAGAAAGAAATAAAAAATGTGTTAGCTAATAGTGGGGAATTAGAAAAAAAAGGATATTCTTTATTTGAGGAATGCTATTTTTATGGAAAAAACTGCAAAAATCCAGATAAACCAGAATGTGAGAATTTCGTAAATAAAACTAAAGAAAAAAAGATTATCTACAAAGAACCAAGTTCAGATTTTGATCCTACAAGACCAGAGGCTACTCTAGCAGAAAAAATAAACCTGAAAAAATTGTATTTGGAAGTAGCAGAGAAGGGTATTTATATTGGAAAGCCATCAATAAAAGACGAGGCAGCTTTATTGGCATTATTAAGCAAGAGTAATGCTGGAAATACTTTTAAAAATCAATGTAAAGATGTTATTAAAAAAAAGTGCAAGGATTTTGAAAAGCATATTATTTTAAAAGATTTATGTAATAATAAAAATATCACTGATAATCCAGAAGAAAAATGCGAAGAATTAAATAAGGAATTAACAACCCGTGCTTCACTTATTTCTAAAAAGATTGAGAAATATCTTGCTACAACTAATGCAAAGGGAATCATTGGTTGGCATACATTGCATACATTTCTCAGTGAAAGAGAGTGCACAAAACTGTTATCAGATTGTTTTTATTTAAAAGGTCAAGGTCCTCTTGATAAAGAATGTGATAACTTAAAAGCAGCATGTTATAAAAAAGGGCTTGAAGCAGTAGCAAATGAAGCATTGCAAGATAGGTTACGAGGAAAATTGCAAGGTTCAAATGGAACATGGCTTGAAACCCTTCAAAAAGACTTGGTAAAAGTCTGTGAAAAGACGAAAGGAGAAAGTGATGAATTATTTGTACTATGTATGGATCCAATAAAAACGGCTCTTACAGTGTCAACAGATTTGCGATTGAGGGCAGTTGCTTTACAAGAGCATTTGAACGAGAAACGGGATTTTCCAACGGAAAAGGATTGTAAAGAATTAGAAGAAAAATGTGAGGTCTTAGAAAAAGATTCAAGAGAAATTAAATGGTCATGTTATACGTTAAAACAGCATTGCAATCGACTGAAGAGCATAGAGCACTTAGAAGAAGAGTTGCTAAAAGAAAATAAAGGATATCTAAAAGATGAAAATAGCTGTAAAGAAGAAGCTAAGAAACGATGTGAAAAATGGTTTAGAAGAGAAAATAGTAAATTTTTTTCGGCATGTTCTGACTTGGAGCTTGTTTGCAAAAAAATTACTAGAAATGTTGAATCTAAATGTAATATATTGAAAGGACATATGGAAACTATGAACGTCATAAGTGAAATAGCTAAAAAAGAGGAAGAAATATGTGGATTTTGGGCTCCATATTGTAAAAAGTACGAGCAAAATTGCGAAAAACTTAAAAACGGAGGAAAAGATGGACAATGCAGAAAACTCAATAAAAAGTGCAAATCATTCCTTGAAAAAGAAGCTTTAGAAAACAAAGTTGTAGAAGAATTAAAAGGTAATTTATTAAACGTAGGAGAATGTAACAATACACTTAACATATACTGTACACAATTGAAAAAAGCAGAGAATGGGCTGGAAACTTTGTGCAAAAGCAAAGAAAGCACCAAAACTAACATCAAAGTTAGAGAAGAGCTCTGTGAAAAGCTAGTAAAACGTGTAAAAGAAAAATGCTCAAAATTGAAAGACGAACTTGAAGAAGCAAAAGAGGTCTTAGAAAAGAAAGAAAAAGAGTATAAGAAGACTAAAGAAGAAGCAGAAAAAGCCATGGATGCAGCAAATCTTGTTTTATCAAGATTAGAAGTAACAGACAAAGAATCAACCAGTAGTGCTGTAAATAATGCATCGCTTGCACCTAAAGAAACAAAAAATGCAACACAATTCAAGCTTATAAGAAGAAATGCAAAAGTTCAAGTGACTAAAAAAGAGTTAGAGGCATTTGATTTAGTAGCAAAAGCATTTGATCTCTATGTAGAATTGAAGGAAATATGTGATCATTCACAGAAAGGATGTGGATTCAGAAAAGAATGTCCAAAGTGTAAAGAAGCATGCAAAACTGTAGATCGCGTGTGCCTGGGATTAGAACCATTAAAGATAAAACCATATGAAGTGAAGACAGTAACGGAAACCAACATAACAACGATCACAGAAACAGTCAAAGAAGCGGAAAAAACAGTAGGAGACGGAGAGAAATGCAAATCTCTCAGCACAACAGACACGTGGGTCACAAAGACGTCGACTCATACCAGCACATCCACAACCACATCCACAGTCACGTCAAGAATAACACTCACTTCGACAAGAAGATGTAAACCGACCAAGTGTACGACAGGAGAGGAGGATGATGCAGGAGAGGTGAAGCCGAGTGAGGGGCTGAGGATGAATGGGTGGAGTGTGATGAGGGGGGTGTTATTAGCAATGATGATTTCATTCATGATTTAGATGTAAAATGGGAATGGGATATAAGAGCAGCATGTATATTTACTAGATGAATGAGGATAGGGCAGGAAAGAGTAGATATGATCTCTTTAGCATCAATTGAAAGTGCATTACACATAAAACCACATTTATTCTATGCAAGTAGCCTGTACCCCTCGGCTGAGTGGCCGCTGTTTGTTGTGCCATGTCGTTATCAGCGCATTCAGCGCCTACCCCGGATTTGCCCCACATGGAGTCGAGGTGAGATGCAGTGATGGAGAGATGATGGGATAGAACAATGGGTGGGAGTTGGGGGTTGATGAATAGAGTTGGTGTTTGCAAGCGTTGATAAAAGCGTTGAGAGAGGCGTTGACTGAGGCGTTGACAGAGGCGTTGATACAAGAATTGATATAAGAATTGATAGAAATTAGTGTTTAGAAAGATTTCCATAGCGTATTTGAGCACTGTTTTGAAATAAAATCAAAATTAGAGTCAAAAAAAGATGATTTTTCAGAGATCAAGATGAGCTGTAGAGACAGAGCTCGGGTGCCATTAAGAAAAAATGAATGAAAGGGAAAGAGTCAGAGGGGGGCGAGAAGGGGAGGGCCATCAAAAACAAAACGAATGGTTTAAGGTGGGGGAAGATGAATTTTTTTAAAAAAGTAAAAGTAGGTGATGAGCTGGGAGGAGGGGAAGTGAGTGGATAAAAAAAAAGAAAAAAACAAGAGAGAAGCGTTTAGAGGAGTAGAAAGAGTGTTTAG
>NW_017264830.1:0-3531 GCF_001477535.1 Pneumocystis jirovecii RU7
CATTCTTCACGAAAAAAATTTTAAAAACAAATCCTTTTATTATTATAATATTTTAAATAACATAAACTATTAAAAATTTTCTAAATAACCTTCTAAACTAGGCAACTTAGAAATTAATATTTTAAAATAGATTATTAAAAATAGAACAAAAGGCATATTGGAAACTATTGAAGTAAATAATTAAGTTATAGATATATAAGAATAATATTTTTTATTTTTTAACTAATATATTAGTAAATAATTTTTTTGATATCGTAACTTTTTATCTATTTTCAAATCAATTGTATATTAGAAAATAAGATAAATTCATTTATTAATTTATTATTTTTTATTTTTTTTTATGCAATTATTTTTAGGAACGTGTATTTTTTTAATCTTTATTAGTATAAAAAGAGTTTTTTCTGAGGAGGAGGGTTTTTTAAGTAACTTTTGTTTTTTTTTTTTCTTAGTTTTAATTTTTTAGACCTTATCAATGATTATTCTCCATTATATGAAGATGATCCATTGCTTTCCTCTATACTTAAGAGTGATGGGTACCATGTTCAATTATATAAACAATTAGAATGGATAGAACATGAAAATTTAAGGCAGAATTATATAGATAACTACTATTATTTAGCTACTATATTAGATGACTACAATGATTTATATCGTTATTGTGAAGTTAAATTAAAGGAAGCTTGCATTAGTATAGAAGACGTAAATAAAAGATTCCAAGAAATTTGTAGAAACCCTAAAGCATCATGCAAGGATGCATACTATAAAATTACCAAAAAAGCAAAAGAAATAACTACTAGCTTTTCAAATAAAGAAACAAATGAACGTGATCAATGTAGTAAATTACAAGTTAAATGCTTTTTCCTAGAACATCATGGTTCAAGGTATATTGGTACTAAATGTGCTACATTAAAAGAGTATTGCTACAATAAAGTCCGTATGGGAGTGACTGAAGTAATTGTTTATGATTTTCTGAGAGGAACTTCAAATGATTTAAAGACTTGTACAAGGAAACTTCAAAATGAATGTCAATTAATTAATCAACGAAGTCCCGAATTATTCGATTTGTGTGTCAATGTTGACACTGTTTGTAACAAATTTATTTCAAAATCTGAAGAGGAATGTAAAAGTTTTCAAACCTTATTTCCATTAGAACAAATTTCAGAAGAAAAATGTAAGACTTTACTAGCAAAATGCTATTCTATTCTTTCAGACTGTCCAGTTCGTCCGCAATGTCGTTTATTAAAAATAGAATGTGCAGAAAAAGGCTTTTTTTATGATATTTCAGAAAATCATAATTTTAATCTTCTTGAAAACCCGTCTACTCATATGAACAGAAATGGTGTTGAATATGCGTATGAAAAACTATATAATTCAGGTATATATGTTGCTAAAATACAGAATCTTTCAGATTTACTAATTGCCAATTTTTTGATAAATAATACAAAAGCAGTAGACAAAGATTGTAAAAAGGTGTTAAATGAAAAATGTTCATCGATAAATTATTTAAGCTACATCGAGCCTATATGCACTGTATCTTCGAATAATGAACATGAGATTTGTAAAAAAATATATTACAAAACCGGAGATTATTGTTATTCACTTTTAGAAAAGTTTAAAAAAAGCAATCAATTTTGGTGGTATCCAGATCGTCCTCTTTCAAAAACCGAATGTGAGGAATATCTTTCAATATGTTATTTTATTGATAAATATTTCCATTACTGGAAGAAATACGATACTTGTAAATATGTACGAGTTGTTTGTTATCAAGAAGATTTAGATGCAGCTACAAATATGATTTTAATAAAAAAGTTGAGTGGAAGGTTTAAATTAAAAAGAGGTGATCAAGAAATCATAGCTTTACATCGAACTATGAGCGATTGTAAAAATGCTCTTTTAGAAGAATGTGGCAATTTTATGTATCATAGTTATCATATACTATATAAATGTTTACGTCCAAAAGAAACATGCAAAAATTTAACAAATCTTCTTGATAAAAACAGCGAAAGATTAGAGAAAAATTTAAAAGCGGCAATCCCAAATCCTGAATATACTACGTGTAGACAGCTAAAAGAAGAATGTAATGAATTAGGGCCATATTCTGAATATACGCTGATATTATGCAAAATTTTTAAAAAGATGTGTGAAAATGTGGATAAGTTAATGGAATTCAAATTAAGTGCACTTAAGGAAAAAAATTCAGTTTTAAAAAATAACGTTACTTGTTTGAATTATCTTAACAATTATTGTTCGGGAAATATCTCAAGTCACATATGTACTAATAAAAATGAATCATGTACACAAATGTTAGATCAAATTCCAATACACTGCGAACAATTATCTTTTTATTTATCATATTATAAATCTTCTAATGGTCAAATAAATCATATAAATTATGGTCGTTGTTCTCAATTCCTCAATTATTGTGAAATGCTTAAAGAAACATGTCCTAATCTAACTAGTATATGTTCTCAAGTCGAACAATCATGTAACAAAGTTTCAACTCGAAAGAAAAACGTTATCGCTTTGATCAAAGTCGTTGGCGAAGAAATATCTAATCATAGTAAATGTAAAAAAAAATTACATGAAGTATGCAATAATACTATTCTGGAAAAAACAATGAATGAGCTATGTACTGATATTAATGATACATGCAAAATTTTGAAATTACATTTAGAAGAAATATGTGATCAGCTTACATTAAAAATTTTTAAATTTTTGTTTACTAATTCTAAATCTAAAATAGAATGTCAGAAATTAACACCTTTATGTTCATCTATAGCATCTTCTTGCAATGAAACGAATGTTAAAATTCTTCCTTTATGTCATAACTTTACTAGTGTATGCAGCAAATTACTTGAACAGCCAAAACCTTCAGAATTACCAGAATTACCAGAACCATTAGAACCATTAGAACCATTAGAACCATCAGAACCATCAAAACCAGAGATACCGCTAGAACCAGCACCAAAACCATCAAAACCACCAGCACCATCAGAACCGCCAGGATCACCAGAATCACCAGAATTGTCAGAGCCAAAACCAACACTGACAAATTTAACTGTAATATTAACAAGTACACAATTGTTAACAATATATTTACCAACTACATCAACTATGCATTCATCAGCTACGCATTCATCAACTACACGTTCAACTACACGTTCATTAAGGCCTAAACTAACGACATCCTCTGACGATAGACGTACAGTAGGCTTTGGAATTAGCCAAAGAAAATTAAAGAGAATAGAGTTAATCTGGATGGTTGCAGAAACAATACTGGGAATGTGGATAATTGTTTAAAATTAGAATAATATTCATTTATTAATATTTATTAGTATTTTCATGAAATGTTTTGGATGATTATATAGCTAATACTCGTTTATAAGAATGAAAAATTCATTTGAATATTTTTATGAAATAAATTAAAGAATTATAGTTAAATACATTCAATGCATTTATTCTACTATTTTTGAAAATTATTTTTTTTTTCTAAAAAAATATCAATTCTTTATAAATTGATCATATTTTTTA
>NW_017264831.1:0-3432 GCF_001477535.1 Pneumocystis jirovecii RU7
TAAAAAAATGTTCAATATGAATATTAAACAGTGCATAAATATTTAGTGCAACAACATGAAGATTAATCAGACCTAAAGATTCCAGTATCGAATTCAAATGCAAACCTCAATTTTTAAGTATTTCCAAATTATACTCATATTATTAATTGAAAAGACACTTTAAACATCGTCATTAATACAGAAATGACATAGGATTACTCTTTTTTCTCAAAAAACTACCTTTAAAACTTTCAATATTCAACATCTTAATGAAGGCAATATAAAATAGAAACAGCTTTAAAAGTCTGCCCACACAGCCAACAAGCACGCTTTCTCTCACATTAATGTCCTCTAGATTTTGGCGCGGGCGGTGGCGCGGGCGGTCAAGCGGAGGGCTGCAGCACAGAATAGCATTGATGAGGAGCATGTTTTAGCTTTGATTCTAAAAAAAGATGGACTAGAGGAACAGAAGTGCAAAGAAAAACTGAAAGAATATTGTAAAGAATTAACTGAAGCAAAACTAAATATAAAACAAGTACATGAAAAACTTGAAGGTTTTTGCAAAGGTGGAAAAGCAGATGCAAAATGCAAAGAACTGAAAGACAAAGTCACTCAAAAATGCACTACATTTAAAAAAAAACTTCAAACAGCAGCTGGAAAAAGTATTTTAGAACTGACAGATGACGATTGTAAACAAAATGAACGACAATGCCTATTTTTGGAGGGAGCATGTCCTGATGTTCTTAAAGATGATTGTAATACTTTGAGAAACAAGTGCTATCAAAAGAAGCGTGATAAAGTGGCGGAAGATGCTCTTTTAAGAGTAGTTCGCGGAAATTTAACCAACACAACTACATGTCAAACAAAACTCAAAGAGGTTTGCGTAGAATTAAGTCAAGAAAGCGATGAGTTAACGAAGCTCTGTCTTTACCAAGAAATGACGTGTAAAACATTTGTATCAAAAAAACAAGAAAAATGTACTGCTCTTGAACAGGATGTTAACGCAGCACTTAAAAAGGAAGATGAATTACGAGGAAAATGTTTACTACTACTTGAACGATGTTACTTTCACAGAGGGAACTGTGAAGGAGACAAATTAAAGTGCAGTAAACCTACTAATCAAGATTGCAAAGAATATGTACCAGAGTGTGATACATTGGCAGAGAAGTGTGGAAAAGAAAATATTGTTTATATGCATCCGGGACCCGATTTTGATCCAACTAAGCCAGAGCCTACAGTAGCAGAGGACATAGGACTGGAAGAGCTTTATAAAGAGGTTGAGAAGGATGGAATTTTTATTGGAAAGAATCATCTAAGAGATGCAACGGCTTTGTTGGCGTTGTTGATTCAAGATTCTAGTCTTAAGAAAAATGGTAAGGAAGAGAAATGCAAAGAAGTCCTTGAAAATAGATGTAAAAATCCTCAAGATCATGAAGCTTTAGAAAATTTATGCAAAGAAGAAAAAATAACTGACTATGGAACAAAAAAGTGTTCTGAATTGGAAATAGATATTAATAAAACATGTACCAATCTTGAACCAACAGTTCTTAAAAACCGTCTTTATGATCCACTTGATAGAGTTGTGGAATGGGGAAAATTACCAACATTTCTTAGCAATGAAGACTGTGCAAGATTAGAGTCCTATTGTTTCTATTTTGAAAAAAGTTGTCCAAGTGGTGAAAATGCATGTAAAAATATAAGAGCAACATGTTACAAAAGAGGGCTTGATGCACGGGCAAATAAAGTGCTTCAAGAAAATATGCGAGGAATGTTACATGGTTCAAACAAAAGCTGGCTTAAGGAATTTCAACAGAAGCTTGTGGGATTGTGTGAAGAAATAAGAAAGAAAAACAAAGCTTTTCCAAATGATGAACTATTTATTCTGTGTGTACAGCCAGCAAAAGCAGCTCTGTTGCTTACACATGATCTTCGAATGAAAACTATCTTTTTACGACAACAACTGGATCAAAAGCGAGATTTTCCGACAGATAAAGACTGCAAAGAATTAGGGAGAAAATGCCAAGATTTAGGAAAGGATTCGAAAGAAATTACATGGCCATGTCATACACTAGAACAGCAATGCAATCGCTTAGGGATTACAGAGATTTTAAAACAGATTTTATTGGATGAACACAAAGATACTTTGAAAACTCATGAAAACTGTACAAAATATTTAAAAAGAAAATGCCATAAATGGTCTAGAAGGGGTGATGATCGTTTCTCTTTTGTATGTGTCTTCCAAAACGCTACATGTGAGCTGATGGTAAAAGACGTGCAAGATAGGTGCAAAATATTCGAAGAAAATATGCAAGCATCAGATATTAATGATTCCCTTAAAAAAAATCAAATAAAAGCAGAATCAGCAGCAAATATTTGTCCCTCATGGCATCCATACTGCGATAGATTTTTACCCAATTGTCCTGATCTTAAGAAAGGAAAAACTTTCTGTCAAAATCTTAAAAAATATTGCGAACCATTCTACAAAAGAAAGGTTTTAGAAGATGCTCTTAAAGTAGAGCTTCGAGGAAATTTAAGTAATATAACTAAATGTGAACCTGCATTAGAAAGATATTGTACAGTATTGAAAGACGTAAATAATGCGTCAATCAGCAGTTTATGTAAAGATAATACCGAAAGTAAAACTAAAAAGGCCGATAATAAAAATGTTAGAAAGAAGCTTTGTCTAAAATTAGTGGAAGAGGTGGAACAGCAATGCAAAGTATTACCAACAGAATTAACGGAGCTGGAAAAAAGTCTAAAAAAAGATGTTAAGACATATGAGGAACTTAAGGAAAGGGCAAAAAAAGCAATGAACAAGTCCAGCCTTGTTTTATCACTTGTTAAGAAAAACGAAAGTAATACATCGAAAAATAATAGCAAAAACAAGGATAAGAATGTCGTTTCAAACGGACTTCAAGATACCACAAAATATGTGAAAATACTACGAAGAGGAGTTAAGGATGTACTTGTGACAGAATTGGAAGCCAAAGCATTTGATTTGGCAGCAGAAGTATTTGGAAGATATGTAGATTTGAAGGAAAGATGTGAGAAATTGGAATCGGATTGCGGGATTAAAGACGATTGCGATGGTTTAAAAGAAGTGTGTGGAAAGATTGAGAAGACATGTCGCGATCTGAAGCCTCTGGAGGTGAAGTCGCACGAAATAGTCACAGAAAGCACAACGACGACCACGACGACAACAACAACCGTTGCCGATCCGAAGGCAACAGAATGCAAATCCTTACAGACAACAGACACATGGGTTACACAGACATCGACACACACAAGCACGTCTACCATCACATCTACGATTACATCAAAAATAACATTGACATCAACAAGGCGGTGTAAGCCTACAAAGTGTACGACAGGGGATGATGCAGAGGACGTGAAACCGAATGAGGGATTGAAGATGAGTGGGTGGAATGTGATGAGGGGGGTGATAGTAGCAAT
>NW_017264832.1:0-3395 GCF_001477535.1 Pneumocystis jirovecii RU7
CGTTTATCTCGCATTTACCCCACATTTACCCCACACAAATTTAAGTACTACGATACTCAAGCACATATCACAGTATTGTATGGACACACTAAAGATATACTTCAGCACACACAGCTTCTCTGACAAGTTGTCACTAAGTTTACTTGAACTCTCTTAAAATTAAGAATAATTTAATACTCAGATTTGAAGACATGGCACTAACACCTTGCATGCAACTGAAACACGTTAACGGAAGCTCAAACTCAAACCACGCCACAGCGCAAACCCACCCCCGTCAGGCACAGCTTGGCGCGGGCGGTGGCGCGGGCGGTTAAGCGGCAGGCACAGCAAGGAACACCAGATAAAGAAGAAATTCACCTTTTTGCGTTAATCGTAGAAAAAGATCATAGCAATTCTCAAGAATGCAAAAAAAAATTGGAAAAATACTGCAAAGAATTAATCAGCGCAAACTTAAGCGTGGTACACGTACATAAAAAGTTAAAAGATTTATGTGTTAAAGAAAAACAAGAGGAAAAGTGCCAAAAACTGACAAACGAAATCACTAAAATTTGTAATGATCTTCCAACAAAAATCCAAGCAGCATATCAAAATCCATTAAGTAGCAATTGTATAGAATATGAACAACAATGCTTGTTTTTGGAAAGAGCATGCTCTAATGATATTACAGAGAATTGTAATAAATTAAGGAATGTATGTTATCAGAAAAAACGTGATGATGTTGCACTAGAAATTCTTTTAAGAGCACTAAAAGAGGGAAACTTAAAAGAACAAAACAAGTGTAAAGAAGATATTGCTAAAAAATGCCCAGAATTAAGTAAAGAGAGTGATGAGTTAATGTTAAAGTGTTTATCAGTGGATGAGACATGTACAAACCTCATAAAATTAATTGAAACAAGGTGTAAAAGTCTAAAAACAGATATTACTACAGCGTTTAAAAGTCAAGATAAGTTGAAAGAAAAATGCCCATTATTACTTGAGCAATGCCACTTCTATAAGACGAATTGTGGTACGGATAAACCAGATTGTGATAAACTCATAAATAGTTGTAAAAAGAAAGAAGTTACCTATATAGCACCAGGTTCAAGCTTTAATCCTATAGAACCTGAAACTACATTGGTAGAGCAAATAGGCCTAAAAGAACTTTATGAAGAAGCTAAAAAAGAAGGTGTTTTTATTGGAAAACCATCAGCAACAGATGCTACTGCTCTATTAGCGTTTTTGATTCAAGATAAAACACTTTCTGCTAGTGAAAATAAAGGTAAATGTGAAGAGATACTAAAAAAGAGGTGCGAAAAATTTAAAAACCATATAGTTTTAAAAGATTTATGTAATGATAAAAATCCAAGTGAAGAAGGAAAAAAAAAGTGTAATAACTTAGACCAAGAACTTGCAGAATATATTAAAACTATTTCTATAAAGATAAACAAACATCTACTTGGAAGTGATCCAAAAAAATTCATCAAGTGGCACGAGTTAATAACCTTTCTTACTGAAAGAGACTGTACATGGCTATTATCGGACTGTTTTTATTTACAAGATCAAACTCCAGTTGATAAAGAATGCAAAAACCTTAGAGCAGCATGTTATAAAAAAGGACGCAATGCACTAGCAAATCAAGCATTACAAGATATGTTGCGAGGAAAGTTGCATGAATCGAATGGGACATGGTTTGGAACACTTTTAAAGGAGCTGGTAAATGCATGTGTAAATCTAAAAGAAAAAAACGATGAATTATTTACATTATGTGTGCTGCCGAGAGAAACAGCCTTTACACTTTTAGCAGATTTGCAAATAAAAGTAGAGATATTACAAGGGTACTTAAATGAGAAGCGTGATTTTCCAAAGAAAGAAGATTGTAAGGAATTATTAAAAAAATGCGAAGATCTAGGACACGATTCAAAAGAAATTGAGTGGCCATGTCATACGTTAAAATATCATTGCGATCGTTTGAAAAATATAGAAAAGTTAGAAGAGAAATTGTTAGCAGAAAAGACAAAAAGTTTGGATAATTTTGATTCATGTGTAGAAAAAATTGGTCAGCAATGTTATGAATGGAATAGAAGAGGGAAAACAAAATTTATTCTTGCATGTGTAACACAAAATACTACTTGCAAGATTCTTACAAAAAATATAGAGTCTAAGTGTACTATATTGGAAAAACGTATAAAAGCAAGTAATGTTGTGGATCAAGCAAAGAATAATGAAAAGGAATCTATCTGCGATTCTTGGCAACCCTATTGCAGCAAATTTATGTCGAGTTGCAAGAATTTAATAAATAATGGTAATGGAGAGTGTGAAAAGCTTAATGAGGAGTGTAAATCATTTATTGAAAGGAAAGATTTGGAGGAAAAAGTAGTCTATGAATTAAAGGGTAGTTTGAAAACGAAGAAAGAATGTAAAAAAACACTTAACATATATTGTACACAATGGACAAATGCAACCAACCAGCTTAAAACTCTATGTACTGATACTACTAATGTCAAAAACGACACTGAAGTTAGAGAAAAGCTTTGCGAAAAATTAGTAGAACGAGTGAAAAGTCAATGCCCTGAATTACAGAAAAAACTTGCAGAGGCCAATAAAGAGCTGGAGAAGAAAGCCAGCAAATATGAGAATATCAAAAAAGAAGCAGAAGATGCAATGAAAAAAGCAAGTCTTGTTTTATCAAAAGCAAAAGCAGAAAACAATAAATCAGAAAACGAAGTTGTGCCTAGTGTACCAGCCGCACCTAGTGGAAAAGACACGAAGCCGTTTAGACTTATAAGAAGAGATGCAACAGCGAAGGTAACAGAAGACGAAGCGAAAGCATTTGATTTGGTTGCACAAGCATTTGGACTCTATGTAGAGTTAAGGGAGGAGTGTCAAGATTTACTAAAGGGATGTGGATTTAAAAAGGAATGTAGTTGTGAAAATCAATGTGAGAAAATAGAAAACACATGTAAAAAATTGAAACCATTGGAAGTGAAACCCTATAAAATAGAGACAGTAACTAAAAACATAACAACGACAACGACAACAACGACAACAAAGACAGAGGGAGAAGGAAAGACGGCAGAGTGCCAGTCTCTGCAGACAACAGACACGTGGGTCACAAAAACATCAACACATACTAGCACTTCTACGACTACGTCCACAGTCACATCGAGGATAACACTCACCTCGACAAGACGGTGTAAGCCTACGAAGTGCACGACAGGAGAGGGGGATGAAGCAGGAGAGGTGAAGCCGAGTGAGGGGCTGAGGATGAGTGGGTGGAGTGTGATGAGGGGGGTGCTAGTGGTAATGATGATTTCATTCATGATTTAGATGTAAAATGGGAATGGGATATAAGAGCAGCATGTATATTTACTAGATGAATGAGGATAGGGCAGGAAAGAGTAGACATGATCTCTTCA
>NW_017264833.1:0-3389 GCF_001477535.1 Pneumocystis jirovecii RU7
TAATTAAGAATAATTCAAATTTGAAGACATGGCTCTAACATCTCACGTTCAATCAAAATACGCTAATGGAAACCCAAACTCAACCACACAGCACAGCGCAGCCCACCCCCGTCAGGCACAGCTTGGCGCGGGCGGTGGCGCGGGCGGTTAAGCGGAGGGCTGCAGCTCCACAGGGAACAGGAGCACAAGATGAGGAAGAAGTGCGTCTTTTTGCTTTGATATTAAAAAAGAATGCACTAGAAGAATCAAAATGCGAAGAAAATTTAAAAAATTATTTGGAAACATTAAAAAATGCAACATTAGAACCAAAAAATGTTCACAAAAAGCTTAATAACTTAAACGAAAACGAAAAAATCAAAGCAAAATGTAAAGAAATAAAAACAAAGATTCAAGATAAGTGTACTGAATTCGAAAGAAAGATCGGAGATGAAGTTAAAAAACAAAGCGCAAAATTGACAAATGATGATTGCAAAACAAATGAACAACAATGTCTATTTTTGGAGGGAGCATGCCTTAATGATCTTACTGAAAATTGTAACAAATTAAGAAATTTGTGCTATCAGAAGGAACGTGAGAAAGTAGCAGAAAAAGCTCTTTTAAAAGGACTTAGTGGTGCTCTTAAAAATGAAGGCACATGTAAAAAAAAAATAGAAAACGTATGTATTTTTTTGAAACAAGAAAGTGACGAATTGATGATATTATGTCTTAATCAAGAAACTACATGTAACACTCTTGTAGAAAAGGCAAAGTCTAAATGTAGTTCTCTTAAGCAAAAAATTGAAAACCTATTAACTAAAGACAATGAATTAGAAAAAAAATGCTCACAGTTGCTTAGTGAATGTTACTTTTACGGTCAAAATTGTGAAAATGATCCACCAAAATGTGATAATTTAGAAAAGAAATGTAAAAAAAAAAGCATAATCTATACAGCAATGGACTCAAATTTTGACCCTACAAAACCAGAAACTACACTAACAGAAAAAATAGGCCTAGAAGATCTCTATACTGACGCATTAAAAAAGGGGGTTTATATTGGAAGACTCCCTCCAAAGAGGGAGGTTGCTTTACTGGCATTATTGACCTTAGATTTGAGTGATTCAAATAAAGTTAGTGATAGAAAACGAAAATGTGAACAGCTTCTTGAAGAAATATGCAAAGATCCGCAAAAGCATAAGGTTTTGCAAGAATTATGCAAAAATAAAGCAATAACTGAAGAAGGGAAAAAAAAATGCAAAGAACTAGATAAAGAACTTGCGGAACATGCTCAAGACGTTTCTAAAAAGATAATCAAATATCTTATCACAAGCAGCCCAAACAAACTTACTAGTTGGCACGAATTATATACATTTATTAGTAAAAAGGAATGTGTAAGATTGCAGTCTGACTGTTTTTATTTAAAAGGCCAAGATTCACTTGAAAAACTCTGTGATAACCTAAAAGCAGCCTGTTATAAAAAAGGGCTTGAAGCAGTAGCAAATGAAGCATTACAAGATAAGTTACGGGGAAAGTTGCATGGATCAAATGGAACATGGTTTGAAAACCTTCAAAAAAGCTTGGTAGAAGTATGTAAGGAGCTAAAAGGAAAAAGCGATGAACTATTTGTGTTGTGTGTGCAGCCAAAAAAAGCTGCTCTTGTACTTTCAACAGATTTGCGATTTAGAGCTATTTTTCTACGAGAACAATTGAATGAAAAGCGAGATTATCCGACGGGGAAAGACTGCATAGAGCTTAAAGAAGAGTGTAGTGTTTTAATTCAGGATTCAGAGGAGATTAAATGGCCATGCAATACACTAAATGAACATTGTATTCGATTAGAGGGTATAAAGCAATTAGAAAAAGAATTGTTAGAAGAAAATAAAGGGTATTTAAAAGATGAAAAGAAATGTAAAGAAGAGGCTGGAAAACGCTGCGAAAAATGGCTTAGGAGAGGAAATAACAAGTTTTCTTTTGTATGTTCTGTTTTAGAGCTTGCTTGCATGAAGATCACTGCAAATGTTAAATCTAAGTGCAATGCATTAAAAGAACATATGAAAGCCCGTAATGTTATAACTGAAGCAGCCAATAAAGCTACAATGGAAAAGACATGTAGGTTTTGGACACCATATTGTCAAAAGTTTATTTCCAACTGCGATGATCTTAAAGAAGATGGAGGAAATGACGGTGATTGTAAGAAACTCAATAAAAACTGTGAGTTATTCTTTGAAAAGAAAAAGATAGAAGATAAAGCAATTGATGAACTAAAGGGTAGTCTATTAAACAATACGGGTTGCGAAGAAACTCTTAAGAAATATTGTACACAATTAAATAATGCAACCAATGGACTTGAAACTTTATGCAAAGAAAATGGTAAGGACGAAGCTGATGTTAGAAAAGAACAATGCAAAAAACTGGTTAAACAAGTGCAAGAAAAATGTTTAGGATTAAAGAATGAGCTTACAGAGATAAAGAATGACTTAGAAATCAAAGAAGAAAAGTATAAAAAGATTAAAGAGGAAGCAGAGAAAGCCATGGAAAATGCAAACCTTATTTTATCGAGAGCGAAAGGACCTGATAATAATAATAAGTCAGTAAATAAAGACTCATCTAATGCACCTAAGGAAGGGAAAGGCACAACAGGATTTAAACTTGTAAGAAGAAATGAAAAAGTGCATGTAACAGAAAAAGAATTAACAGCATTTGATTTGGTAGCAAGGACATTTGATCTCTATCTAGAATTGAAAGAAATATGTAATCATTCACTGAAGAATTGTGGTTTCAAAAAAGAGTGTGACTGTGAGGATCCATGTAAAAAGATACAGGGAATATGTTCAACATTAGAGCCACTAAAAGTGAAACCACACGAAATAGTAACTAAAAACATAACAACCACAACCACAACGACGACGACAACAACCGTTAAAGACGTAAAGGCAACAGACTGCCAATCTCTACAGACAACAGACACGTGGGTCACAAAAACATCAACACATACTAGCACGTCCACAACCACATCCACAGTCACGTCAAGAATAACACTCACTTCGACAAGGCGGTGTAAGCCTACGAAGTGTACGACAGGAGAGGAGGATGATGCAGGAGAGGTGAAGCCGAGTGAAGGGTTGAGGATGAGTGGGTGGAGTGTGATGAGGGGGGTGCTAGTGGCTATGATGATTTCATTCATGATTTAGATGTAAAATGGGAATGGGATATAAGAGCAGCATGTATATTTACTAGATGAATGAGGATAGGGCAGGAAAGAGTAGAGTATGATCTCTTCAGCATCAATTGAAAGTGCATTACACATAAAGTAGCGTGTTTCCTGTGCAAATAGCCTGTATTGCCCGGATGAGTGGCCGCTGTTTGTTGTGCCATGTCGTTATCAGCGCATTCAGCGCCTACCCCGGATTTGC